>NW_024100098.1:0-28878 GCF_016545835.1 Crotalus tigris | reverse complement strand
CCTGAAAAAACACCCCTAAACCCGAAAAACACCCCCTAAAGACAAAACCCCCCCTAAACACGAAAAAACACCCCTAAACCCAAAAAACACACCCTAAAGACAAAAAAACCCCCTAAACACGAAAAAACACCCCTAACCCCAAAAAACACCCCCTAAAGACAAAAAACACTCCCTAAACCCGAAAAAACACCCCTAAACCCGAAAAACAACCCCTAAAGACAAAAAACCCCCCTAAACCCGAAAAAACACCCCTAAACCCAAAAAACACTCCCTAAAGACAAGAAACCCCCCTAAACCCGAAAAAACACCCCTAAACCCAAAAAACACCCCCTAAAGACAAAAAACACCCCCTAAACCCGAAAAAACACCCCTAAACCCGAAAAACACCCCCTGAAGACAAGAAACCCCCCTAAACCCGAAAAAACACCCCTAAACCCAAAAAACACTCCCTAAAGACAAGAAACCCACCTAAACCCGAAAAAACACCCCTAAACCCAAAAAACACCCCCTAAAGACAAAAACACCCCCTAAACCCGAAAAAACATCCCTAAACCCGAAAAACACCCCCTAAAGACAAGAAACCCCCCTAAACCCGAAAAACACCCCTAAACCCGAAAAACACCCCCTAAAGACAAAAAACACCCCCTAAACCCGAAAAAACACCCCTAAACCGAAAAAACACTCCCTAAAGACAAAAAAAACCCCTAAACCCGAAAAAACACCCATAAACCCAAAAAACACCCCTAAAGACAAAAAACACCCCCTAAACCCGAAAAAACAGCCCTAACCCCAAAAAACACCCCCTAAAGACAAGAAACCCCCCTAAACCCGAAAAAACACCCCTAAACCCAAAAAACACCCCCTAAACTCAAAAAACACCCCCTAAAGACAAAAACCCCCCCTAAACCCAAAAAAACCCCTAAACCCGAAAAACACCCCCTAAAGACAAAAAACACCCCCTAAAGACAAAAAACACCCCTAAACCCGAAAAAACACCCCTAAACCCAAAAAACACCCCCAAAACTCAAAAAACACCCCCTAAACTCAAAAAACACCCCCTAAGGACAAAAAACTCCGTAAACCCGAAAAAACACCCCTAAACCCGAAAAACACCCCCTAAAGACAAAAAACACCCCCTGAAGACAAAAAACCCCACCTAAACCCGAAAAAACACCCCAAAACCCGAAAAACACCCCTAAACCCAAAAAACACCCCCTAAACTCAAAAAACACCCCCTAAAGACAAAAAAACCACCTAAACCCAAAAAAGCACCCCTAAACCCAGAAAACACCCCCTAAACTCAAAAAACACCCCCTAAAGACAAAAAACCCACCTAAACCCGAAAAAACACCCCAAAACCCAAAAAACACCCCTAAACCCGAAAAAACACCCCCTAAACTCAAAAAACACCCCCAAAACTCAAAAAACACCCCCTAAGGACAAAAAACACCCCTAAACCCGAAAAACATCCCTAAACCCGAAAAAACACCCCTAAACCAAAAAAACACCCCCTAAACTCAAAAAACACCCCCCAAGGACAAAAAACTCCCCTAAACCATAAAAAATACCCCTAAACCCGAAACACCCCCCAAAACCTGAAAACCCCAACAGGATTCGAACCTGTGACTCCAGCTTTTTAAACACCCTGGAGGACGGCGAATTTGACCGGACGGGAAGTCGGCCATATTGAGGAGGTCTCCCCGAAAGGAAGTAGGGGGAAGATTAAGAACGAAGGAACGGGATTCGGCCATATTGGGAAGGTCGCAATTCAACGACCCTGAAGGACAGCAAATTTGAGCGGACAGGATGTCGGCCATATTGAGGAGGTCTCCCCGAAAGGAAGTAGGGGGGAAAGATTAAGAACGAAGGAACGGGAGTCGGCCATATTGGGAAGGTCCTTTTCCCCAGTACATGTGGGACGGCCGACACCGACGGACAGGAAGTTTGCCTTTCAGAGAAGGTCGAGGGAAACGGCCCGTCCCTTTCGTAGGAGCATAAAGTGGCGACCCTTTTGCTGATGCTCTGCGCTTTGGGGCGTAGCTTCTCGGTGTTAATGCTATGGGACGGGAAACGCTGCCCTCCTGTGCCATTTTAAAAGGTTTATTTCTTTTGTTGGCTGCTATACTCGGCTTGGCCACGGGAGGGCACTGTTCTCCCTCCCTTAGCGATAGCGGCATTGAGGCCGTGGACGAGGCCTACGCTGGCCTCGATGGTCAATGCTATGGGACGGGTATTGCGGCCGCCAAGGGAAATTAGCCTTTTTAATGGGGTTTTAAAGCTTACCTCGTTGATCGGACGTGGAGTCCGCCCTGCCAAGAAGGTCCCCGTAAAAAAGGAAGTGGGAGGATGATTAAGAAGGACGGACGGGAGGTCGGCCATATTGGGAGGGTCGCATTTCAACGACGCCGGTGGACATGCGCAGAAGGCCGAGGGAAGCGGCCCGTCCCTTTCGGAAGGGCGTAGAGTGGCGACCCTTTGGCTGACGCTCTGCGCTTTGGGGCTTAGCTTCTCGGTGTCCCGATCCTGGGCAAAAGGCCTACGACCGCCTCCCTGTTAATGCTATGGGATGGGAAACACTTCCCTCCTGTGGTCAAAAACCGGTATTGCTGCCGCCCAAAGAAATAAATACTTTTTAACAGCATTTGAAGCTTATTCTTCTCTATTTTTATTCTTAACGCCTTATTATTAATATTAATGTGGCGACGGGGGGCCCGGTCGGTGCGACACGGGCGCAAAAGAAATCCTGGTTCAAATCTTAAACCGAGTAGTAATAAGGTTTTAATAATCGACAATAATCATCTTAAAACGCCATTAAAGAGGTTTATTTATTTTTGTGGCTACAGTATCTGATTTGACCAGTTTTCCGTCCCTTAGCAGGGCTGGCTCAGGAATTCTGGGAGTTGAAGTCCACCAGTCATCAAAGAGCCAAGGTTGCCTACCCCTGCCTTAGCTATAGCGTGGAGACCCTTAAATAGGCCTAGGATGGACTCCCAGCCAAAGCTATGGGACAGAAAACTGTGCCCTCCTGTGCTCAAAAATCGGTAATGCGGCCACCCAAAGAAATAAACCTTTTTAATGGCGTTTTAAAATGACGGTATTCTCTATCTGTATTAATAGTATTTTTTTTAATTGAAAATTTTTAAAGTTTTACAATAAAATGCTCCCCCCCTCCCACCCTCCCATTACCCTCCCCCTTCCTTCCCAGAGCTGAATACAGGGTTAAAAAAAAACCATACAAATTAAATGAACATCAAACAATTATACGTACATACTAAAAAAGAAATTTTTAAATACTTTAACTCCAATACGTAAAAACAAAAATTCTAACCGTTACCCTTAAACGTAAGTTATTCAAAAGCTAAATAATACTTTTTAATTCCATATTTATTCTGTACAAAATCTACCCGTCTTTTCCGCACTGAAATGTATCTCTCTTGTGAATGGTCTTTCGGACAAGCCGAAATTTTTCCCATTTCTGATAAATAAGAAACTTTAGAAAACCATTCTTCTATAGTAGGCAAAGAATCCTTCTTCTGATATTGCCCAATCAGCACCTTGCCGCTTTGATTAAGTTCAACATCAAAATAATCTCTTTGCTGTCGCAATCAGCAATAATACCTAAGAAAAACAATTGTGGTATAATATTTATCCTTCTATTAAAAATCTTCTGAATGTTCCACCAAATCTTGATCCGGAAAGCCTTTATATTTCTACATGACCACCAAATGTGATAATACGTTGCATCCAAACAACCGCATCTCCAGCATTTGGGCTGCACATTTGGATACGTACGAGACATCTTTTGTGGATCAAGGTGCCACCTATAAAACATTTTGTAGAAATTTTCTCCTCAATTTTGAGCTTGAGTAAATTTAACATTCCTCACCCAAATTATCGCCCGTGTATCTAATAAACTCGGCTCGTCAAAGTTTTGAGCCCATTTAACCATACTTTATTAATGGTATTAACACCTCATTAATAGGGCCAAGGGAGGCCAGTTGGCTGCAACGCAGTCGCGGAAGAAGAAATCTGCTTCAAAAGCCTTAAACCTAGTTAAGAAAGCCTAGAATGGCCTAATATTAATAAGGGAGTTGAAGTCCACGAGTCGTAGAAAGAACATACGGACTGCTATCAAATTTGGAATTTATTTTATTCTTGGTTACAGCAAAGAAAGAAGGATTAGGAATTAAACATCTATTAGCTTAGCAAACTCCAGGCAACTTGTGGATTGGAAAACTTAACATATGTTGATGGAAAAAATTAATAAAAAAGATTGATACAGGAAGTCCACGAGTCATAAAAGAGCCAAGGTTGCCTACCCCCTGCCCTAACCGTAACCCTAAAACCCTAACTCTAACCCTAAAACCCTAACCCTTTGACCTGACCACTTGATTTTTGACCTGACCCCTCAACCTTTGACCTTCTTGCCCCAAAAGAGGGATAAAGACAAATGCAACACAGCTACCGAAGTTGCCCCTGGGCTCGGAAAAACAGTACTGACTCGATAGGACCCAAAAGGCTACCGGAATCACCCTGGGCTTCATCTGCCTCCCGCTTGCTGCAAAGCTACCCGCTTACCTGTCTCGTACCCTCCTTTCCGTTTTGGATTCTGTTGCTAAGATGGCCCTGCAAGTCCTTTCTGACTAAAACCACCATCACCATGGTCAAAAAGGAAAGCATTAGGCCCGTAGGAAAGGGCCTTGTCTGCACAGCTAACCGGACTGTGAGACGGGACCCTGGAAGAAAAAGGATAATCTTGCATCTCTTTGACCTGAAACTTATCCTGATGCTTACTTTGAAATGATTTCAATGGCGTAAGGTTCCTCCCGTTTCCCCTCGATGATTTAAAAAACAAAAGTACTGCTTTTGCAAGCCGGCGCCGTTACAGTTACGCTTTTGTGTTTTTTATTTTAAAAGGGTGGACGGCAATTAACACTAACCGTTTTCAAAATCTGGTTTACGGTGATGTTTATCCCTAGAGTTTAGTATGCTAAGGTTTAAGATGTAATCTATCTTTATAGTTATTTCTAAGTTTACATTGGGTACGTTTGTTTCTAAGTTATTTTATATCTCGGCAGCTTTTGTTTCTTCTACCATCAAAGTGCTTCGTAAAACGCTAATGCTGTAACCTACAAACCACATTAACGCAATTGAAATCGCTCTTAAAATTACACAAGAGGATTGCTCAGAAATCAAAAGCTCGGCCAAAGAGATGCGTTCTTACCTTGTCCTTAAATGCCCGGAAAGCGGAGCATGAGCATCACCCAAAGATCCTGTCGCACGGCCTGCCAGGTGTGCCAGAAAAGGCCCTTTCCGGTAGACTGCCAAGCTCTGCTAGCGGGAAGGCCCTTGGAGAGGTCCCTCCCGCTATTTCCCACCAAAACTGCAATATTGAGAGGAGCGGTGGCCATCTCAACCTCCCACCCTGTTTCACGCTTCCTCTTGGGGTTTTTACTGGGCTCCCAACCTTACTCCATTTCCATCCCTGTCTCTTTAAAAGGAAAAGCCTTAACCCCACTGAAAGTGGCAAAAAAAAGGGGAAACTTACCTGTTTCCCCCCCCCCCAGTTCCTTCTTAACAGCCACAGCAAGGGGTGGGGGGTCACCCGTCGGGCAGAGGCTATAGGCTGGAAATCCAGGGAGCGTGACCTCCTTTCTCCACTGCCTTTTCCAAAAAGGCTGAAGCTTTCATCCGGCAGGCGTCCCCACCGTCCTCCTGGCCGCTACATCAGTCGATGCAGCTGTGACTGGGGGAAGTTAGCAAAATTGCAAGCCGGACTCTGCAAAGACCCGGGTCTCCTGCTGCCCCCAGAGAGACCTGCTTTTCCGTTCTCGTACCTGGAGAGGAAAGGAAGGAATCTCCTACCCTTCCTAACCCTGACTTGTTTTGGACGAAGGTCTACAAAGTTAGATGGACGGCGAACAAAATAATAAAATCCATTAGGTGCAGCTTCTCACGTCTCATCCCTTTTATCCATCCTTTAAAAGATAAACCTAGAAGGGAACGATAGGTTATACACATTTTCAAAATAAACGGCATTTATTTTTATATTGATCGTTTCTTAATAAAAATGCACACAATTTCAAATAAGAGATTTGATATTGCACCTATATTAATACATAGGGATCTCTAAGAAAGATAGTTGAGAAACATCAAACCTAAATACAAACCTACATACGTACGATCTCCTTAAAGAAATAGCAGGGCAGGACAAACAAAACTATTCTTGAATAAAAACACCTGGATTTGCTTGAAGGGGGCGAGCGGGGTGCACTTTTCGGAGGAGCAACCTCTTAAGGGGTAACACAGGGAAGCGCGATACGACTGGTTCTTCTACACCCGGGACTCGGGCGCTGGGAAAACACCATTCAACGGCTGCCTTGCTTGGCAGCCTTCGAGGAGACCCCCGAGACGGGTCGGAACCCCCTTCCCGACCCGGACGCCAAAAGCCTGGAGCGTGTCCCGCCGGCCCCGCCTCTAAAAAGGAGCTAAAAAGAAGCCGCGGCTGAGCTCGCGTAAACGACCCCGAAGTGTGCTAGTAAAACAAGCTAACTTCGTCTCTACGTTCCCAATTCAGCCCCTAGAGCTGAAAGGGAACGAGCGCAAAGAGACCACGTCTCGCAACCTCCGGCGCCGCCGCCGCCGCCGCCGGGTCTCGGTCGCATTTTTACAGATACCGGCGGCGAAAGGCCAGGACCGGCCAGGCGGACATCTTAGGGGAGAGGACCAAACGAGTGGCCGGGGAGGAGGCGGGGCAGGGGGAAGGTGGGGATCCCCCGCTAACTAGGTAACAGAGAAAGCCGGTATCTTTCTGGAATCAGGACATGCGGGGATGGCTCGGCTCACCTGAGGCAGTAGCAGGCTTCCTTTTTTTCCTTCCCGAGGCCTCGCCGGGAGACGTGCGCTCCGTCCACTTAGTGCAGAAAAGAGCACGGGAAAAAGCAGGGAACCGTGCTGCGAACGGACAGGAAGTCGGGGACGAATTCGGCGGATGGACAGGAACTCGGCCGTGCTGGGAACGTCGTCGTCGGTGGTCATGCTACGGGACGGAAAACTGTGCCCCCCGTGGTCAAAAACGGGTACTGCGGTCGCCGAAAAAAATAAAGCTTTTAAATGGGATTTTAAGGCTATTTATTTTCCCCCCGTCTCTATTAGTAACCTCTTATTAATATTAATAGGGCGACGGGAGGCCCTTTTGCCATTTTAAAAGGTTTATTTCTTTCGGTGGCTGCTATACCCGGCTTGGCCACGGGAGGGCACTGTTTTCCCTCCCTTAGCGATAGCGGCATTGAGGCCGTGGAAAAGGCATACGGTGGCCTCGATGGTAAATGCTATGGGACGGGTATTGCGGCCGCCAAGGGAAATAAGCCTTTTGAATGGGGTTTTCAAGGCTTACCTCGTTGGTCTGACGTCGAGTCCGCCCTGCCCAGAAGGTCCCCGGAAAAAAAGGAAGTGGAAGGATGATCAAGAAGGACGGACCGGAAGGCGGCCATATTGGGAAGGTCGCATGTCAAAGACTCCGGGGGACGGCGAACTTGAGCGGACAGGAAGACGGCCATATTGAGGAGGTCTACCCGAAAGGAAGTAGGGGGGGAAGATTAACAACGAAAGGGACGGAAGTCGTTTACCGCAGCACCTGGGGGACGGCCGACACCGACGGACAGGAAGCCCGCCGTCCAGAGAGGGCCTCTCGCAGATTACTCGTCAAGAACCCGCCGGCCGACATGCGCAGAAGGCCGAGGGAAGCGGCCCGTCCCTTTCGGAGGAGCATAGAGTGGCGACCCTTTGGCTGACGCTCTGCGCTTTGGGGCTTAGCTTCTCGGTGTCCCGATCCTGGGCAAGTGGCCTACGACGGCCTTCCTGTTAACGCTTTGGGACGGGAAACATTGCCCTCCTGTGGTCAAAAACGGGTACTGCTGCCGCCCAAAGAAATAAATGCTTTTTAATAGCATTTGAAGCTTATTCTTCTCTATTTTTATTCTTAACGCATTATTATTAATATTAACGTGGCGACGGGGGGCCCGGTCGGTGCGACACGGGCGCAGAAGAAATCCTGGTTCCAATCTTAAACCGAGTTAAGACCTATCGTGGCTTATTCATATGAATAAGGTTTTAATAATCAAGAATAATCATCTTAAAGAGGTTTATTTATTTTTCTGGCCGCAGTATCTGATTTGACCAGTTTTCCGTGCCTTAGCAGGGCTGGCTCAGGAATTCTGGGAGTTGAAGTCCACCAGTCATCAAAGAGCCAAGGTTGCCTACCCCTGCCTTAGGTATAGGATGGAGGCCATTAAAAAGGCCTAGGATGGACTCCAAGCCAAAGCTATGGGACAGAAAACTGTGCCCTCCCGGCGTCAAAAATGGGTATTGCGGCCACACAAAGAAATAAACCCTTTTTAATGGCATTTTAAAATGACCGCATTCTCTATCTTTATTAACGCTATTAACACCTTATTAATAGACGAAGGTCTACAAAGTTAGATGGACGGCGAACAAATTGATAAATGCCATTAGTTGCAACGTCTCACGTCTCATACCTTTTACCCCTCCTTTAAATGATAAACCTATAAGGGAACGATAGGTTATATACTTTTTCAAAATAAACTACATTTATTTTTATATTGATCTTTCCTAATGAAAATACACAATATTTCAAATAGATATTTGATATTGCGCTTATATTAACACATAGGTATCTCTAAGAAATATAGTTTAGAAACACCAAACCTAAATACAAACC
Organism: Crotalus tigris; assembly: GCF_016545835.1. NCBI lineage: Eukaryota > Metazoa > Chordata > Lepidosauria > Squamata > Viperidae > Crotalus > Crotalus tigris. The sequence goes on along the minus strand of NW_024100098.1, from coordinate 20,138 downwards.
TACATACGTACGATCTCCTTAAAGAAAAGGAAGGGCAGGACAAACTAAACCATTCTTGAATAAAAACATCGGGGTTTGCTTGAAGGGGGCGAGCGGGGTTCACTTTTAGGAGCAACCTCTTAAGGTGTAACACAGGGAAGTGCGACACCACTGGATCATGGAGAAAGCTAGGGAGTTCCAGAAAAACATCTACTTCTGCTCCATTGACTATGCTAAAGCCTTTCATTGTGTGGATCACAACAAATTGTGGCAAGTTCTTAAAGAGATGGGAATGCCAGACCATCTTATTTGTCTCTTGAGAAAACTATATGCGGCTCAAGAAGCAACAGTGAGAACTGGACACGGAACCACGGATGGGTTCAAAATTGGAAAAGGAGTCCGGCAAGGCTGTATACTGTCGCCCTGCCTATTTAACTTATATGCAGAGCACATCATGAGAAAGACAGGGCTAGATGAAACAAAAGTTGGAATTCAGATTGCCGGGAGAAATATCAACAACCTAAGATATGCAGATGATACCACTCTAAGGGCAGAAAGTGAAGAGGAACTAAGGAGCCTCTTGATGCGGGTGAAGAAGGAGAGTGCAAAAGTTGGCTTGAAACTCAACATTAAGAAAACCAAAATCATGGCATCCGGCCCACTCAATTACTGGCAAAGAGATGGGGAAGAAATGGAGGTAGTGACAGATTTTATTTTTCTGGGCTCCAAGATCACCTCAGATGGGGACTGCAGCCAAGAAATTAATAGACGCTTGCTCCTGGGGAGGAAAGCTATGGCAAATCTAGGCAGCATTCTAAAAAGCAGAGACATCACCCTGCCAACAAAAGTGCGTATAGTCCAGGCCATGGTTTTCCCAATTGCAATGTATGGCTGTGAAAGTTGGGACCATAAGAAAGGCTGAGCGCCAAAGAATTGAGGCCTTTGAACTATGGTGCTGGAGAAGACTCCTGCGAGTCCCTTGGACTGCAAGGCGTTCAAACCAGTCAGTCCTAGAAGAGATCAACCCCGACTGATCTTTAGAAGGCCAGATCCTGAAGTTGAAACTCAAATACTTTGGCCACCTAATGAGAAGGAAGGACTCACTGGAGAAGGGCCTAATGCTGGGAAAGATTGAGGGCAATAGAAGAAGGGACGACAGAGAATGAGATGGCTGGATGGAGTCACTGAAGCAGTAGGTGTGAACTTAAATGGACTCCAGAAGATGGTAGAGGACAGGAAGACCTGGAGGAACATTGTCCATGGGGTCGGGATGGGTCGGACACGACTTCGCAAGTAACAACAACAACAAAAGAAATAAACCTTTTTAATGGCATTTTAAAATGACGGTATTCTCTATCTTTATTAACGGTATTAACACCTGATTAATAGGGCCAGGGGAGGCCCGTTTGCTGCAAAGCAGGCACGGAAGAAGAAATCTGCTTCAAAAGTTTGCTAAGCTCATAGATGTTCAATTCCTAATCCTTCATTCTGTGCTCTAACCAAGAATAAAATAAATTCTTAAACCTAGTTAAGAAAGCCTAGGATGGCCTAATATTAACGATATTAATATTGTACGAGTCGTACAAAGAACATACGGACTGCTATCCACTTTGGAGTTTATTTTATTCTTGGTTAGAGCAAAGAATGAAGCAAAGAACTGCCAAGCTCTGCTAGTGGGTAGGCCCTTGGAGAGGTCCCTCCCGCTACTTCCCACCAAAAACTGCAATATGGAGAGGAGCGGTGGCCATCGCAACCTCCCACCCTGTTTCCCGCTTCCTCTTGGGGTTTTTACTGGGCTCCCAACCTTACTCCATTTCCATCCCTGTTTATTTAACAGGAAAAGCCTTAACCTCACTGAAAGTGGCAAAAAAAGGGGGAAACTTACCTGTTTCCCCCCCCTCCCCCAGTTCCTTCTTCACAGCCCCAGCAAGGGGGGGGGGTCACCCATCCGGCGGAGGCTCTAGGCTGGAAATCCAGGGAGCGTGACCTCCTTTCTCCACTGCCTCTTCCAAAAAGGCTGAAGCTTTCAGCCGGCAGGCGTCCCCACCCTTCCTCCTGGCCGCTACATCAGTCGAGGCAGCTGTGACTGGGGGAAGTTAGCAAAATTGCAAGCCGGACTCTGCAAAGACCCGGGTCTCCTGCTGCCCCCAGAGAGACCTGCTTTTCCTTTCTCTTACCTCTGGGCGGTGGGTGGGCTGTTTACGGCAACCTGGGGAGGAAAGGAAGGAATCTCCTACCCTTCCTCACCCTGACTTGTTTTGGACGAAGGTCTACAAAGTTAGATGGACGGCGAACAAAATAATAAAAGCCATTAGGTGCAGCTTCTCACGTCTCATCCCTTTTATCCATCCTTTAAAAGATAAACCTAGAAGGGAACGATAGGTTATACACATTTTCAAAATAAACTGCATTTATTTTTATATTGATCGTTTCTTAATAAAAATGCACACAATTTCAAATAAGAGATTTGATATTGCACCTATATTAATACATAGGGATCTCTAAGATAGATAGTTGAGAAACATCAAACCTAAATACAAACCTACATACGTACGATCTCCTTAAAGAAATAGCAGGGCAGGACAAACAAAACTATTCTGGAATAAAAACACCTGGATTTGCTTGAAGGGGGCGAGCGGGGTGCACTTTTAGGAGGAGCAACCTCTTAAGGGGTAACACAGGGAAGCGCGATACGACTGGGTCTTCTACACCCGGGACTCGGGCGCTGGGAAAACACAGAGAAAGCCGGTATCTTTCTGGAATCAGGAAATGCGGGGATGGCTCGGCTCACCTGAGGCAGTAGCAGGCTTCCTTTTTTTCCTTCCCGAGGCCTCGCCGGGAGACGTGCGCTCCGTCCACGTAGTGCAGAAAAGAGCACGGGACAAAGCAGGGAACCGTGCTGCGAACGGACAGGAAGTCGGGGACGAATTCGGCGGATGGACAGGAACTCGGCCGTGCTGGGAACGTCGTCGTCGGTGGTCATGCTACGGGAAGGAAAACTGTGCCCCCCGTGGTCAAAAACGGGTACTGCGGTCGCCGAAAAAAATAAAGCTTTTAAATGGGATTTTAAGGCTATTTATTTTTCCCCCGTCTCTATTAGTAACCTCTTATTAATATTAATAGGGCGACGGGAGGCCCTTTTGCCATTTTCAAAGGTTTATTTCTTTCGGTGGCTGCTATACCCGGCTTGGCCACGGGAGGGCACTGTTTTCCCTCCCTTAGCGATAGCGGCATTGAGGCCGTGGAAAAGGCCTACGGTGGCCTCGATGGTAAATGCTATGGGACGGGTATTGCGGCCGCCAAGGGAAATAAGCCTTTTGAAGGGGGTTTTCAAGGCTTACCTCGTTGGTCGGACGTCGAGTCCGCCCTGCCCAGAAGGTCCCCGGAAAAAAAGGAAGTGGAAGGATGATTAAGAAGGACGGACCGGAAGTCCGCCATATTGGGAAGGTCGCATTTCAAAGACCCTGGAGGACGGCGAATTTGAGCGGGCGGGAAGTCGGCCATATTGAGGAGGTCTACCCGAAAGGAAGTAGGGGGGAAGATTAAGAACGAAGGGACGGAAGTCGTTTGCCGCAGCACCTGGGGGACTGCCGATACCGACGGACAGGAAGCCCGCCGTCCAGAGAGGCCCTCTCGCAGATTACTCGTCAAGAGCCAGCCGGCCGACATGCGCAGAAGGCCGAGGGAAGCGGCCCGTCCCTTTCGGAGGAGCTTAGAGTGGCGACCCTTTGGCTGACGCTCTGCGCTTTGCGGCTTAGCTTCTCCGTGTCCCGATCCTGGGCAAAAGGCCTACGACGGCCTCCCTGTTAAGGATATGGGACGGGAAACACTGCCCTCCTGTGGTCAAAAACGGGTACTGCTGCCGCCCAAAGAAATAAATACTTTTTAACACCATTTGAAGCTTATTCTTCTCTATTTTTATTCTTAACGCCTTATTATTAATATTTCCGTGGCGACGGGGGGCCCGGCCGGTGCGACACGGGCGCAGAAGAAATCCTGGTTCCAATCTTAAACCGAGTTAAGGCCTATCGTGGCTTATTCATATTAATAAGGTTTTAATAATCAAGAATAATCATCTTAAAGAGGTTTATTTATTTTTCTGGCCGCAGTATCTGATTTGACCAGTTTTCCGTCCCTTAGCAGGGCTGGCTCAGGAATTCTGGGAGTTGAAGTCCACCAGTCATCAAAGAGCCAAGGTTGCCTACCCCTGCCTTAGCTATAGGATGGAGGCCATTAAAAAGGCCTAGGAGGGACTCCAAGCCAAAGCTATGGGACAGAAAACTGTGCCCTCCCGGCGTCAAAAATGGGTATTGCGGCCACCCAAAGAAATAAACCCTTTTTAATGGCATTTTAAAATGACCGCATTCTCTATCTTTATTAACGCTATTAACACCTTAGTAATAGACGAAGGTCTACAAAGTTAGATGGACGGCGAACAAATTGATAAATGCCATTAGTTGCAACGTCTCACGTCTCATCCCTTTTACCCCTCCTTTAAATGATAAACCTATAAGGGAACGATAGGTTATATACTTTTTCAAAATAAACTACATTTATTTTTATATTGATCTTTCCTAATGAAAATACACAATATTTAAAATAGATATTTGATATTGCGCTTATATTAACACATAGGTATCTCTAAGAAATATAGTTTAGAAACACCAAACCTAAATACAAACCTACATACGTACGATCTCCTTAAAGAAAAGGAAGGGCAGGACAAACTAAACCATTCTTGAATAAAAACATCGGGGTGTGCTTGAAGGGGGCGAGCGGGGTGCACTTTTAGGAGCAACCTCTTAAGGTGTAACACAGGGAAGTGCGACACCACTGGATCATGGAGAAAGCTAGGGAGTTCCAGAAAAACATCTACTTCTGCGTCATTGACTATGCTAAAGCCTTTCATGGTGTGGATCACAACAAATTGTGGCAAGTTCTTAAAGAGATGGGAATGCCAGACCATCTTATTTGTCTCTTGAGAAACCTATATGCGGCTCAAGAAGCAACAGTGAGAACTGGAAACGGAACCACGGATGGGTTCAAAATTGGAAAAGGAGTCCGGCAAGGCTGTATACTGTCGCCCTGCCTATTTAACTTATATGCAGAGCACATCATGAGAAAGGCAGGGCTAGATGAAACAAAAGTTGGAATTCAGATTGCCGGGAGAAATATCAACAACCTAAGATAGGCAGATGATACCACTCTAAGGGCACACAGCAAGGAAGGAAACTAAGGGAGCATCTTGATGCGGGTGAAGAAGGAGAGTGCAAAAGTTGGCTGAAACTCAACATTAAGAAAACTAAAATCATGGCATCCGGCCCTCTCAATTCCTGGCAAATAGATGGGGAAGAAATGGAGGTAGTGACAGATTTTATTTTTCTGGGCTCCAAGATCACCTCAGATGGGGACTGCAGCCGAGAAATTAAAAGACGCTTGCCCTGGGGAGGAAAGCTATGGCAAATCTAGAAAGAGTACTTTACAAAAGCAGAGACCATCACTCCTGCCAACAAAAGTGCAGTATAGTCCAGGCCATGGTTTGCCCAGTTGCAATGTATGGCTGTGAAAGCTGGACATAAGAAAGGCTTGAGCGCAAAGAATGGAGGCCTTCTGGACTATGGTGCATGGAGACGACTCTGCGATTCCCTTGAGGACTGCAAGGCGTTTCAAACCGGTCAGTCTAGAAGAGATCAAACCCCGACTGCTCTTTAGAAGGCCAGATCCTGAAGTGAAACTCAAATAACTTTGGCCACTAATGTGAAGGACGACTCACTCGGAGAAGCGCCTAATGCGGGAACAAAGTAAACAAACAAAAAAACAGATTGAGGGCAATAGGAAGAAGAGGGGCACTGACAGAGGAACGAGTGTGGTTGGATGGAATCACTCAAGCAGTAGGTGTGAACTTAAATGGACTCCAGAAGATGGTAGAGGACAGGAAGACCTGGAGGAACATTGTCCCTGGGGTCGGGATGGGTCGGACACGACTTCGCAATTAACAACAACAACAAAAGAAATAAACCTTTTTAATGGCATTTTAAAATGACGGTATTCTCTATCTTTATTAACGGTATTAAAACCTGATTAATAGGGCCAGGGGAGGCCCGTTTGCTGCAACGCAGGCACGGAAGAAGAAATCTGCTTCAAAAGTTTGCTAAGCTCATAGATGTTCAATTCCTAATCCTTCATTCTTTGATCTAACCAAGAATAAAATAAATTCTTAAACCTAGTTAAGAAAGCCTAGGATGGCCTAATATTAACGATATTAATATTGTACGAGTCGTACAAAGAACATACGGACTGCTATCCAATTTGGAGATTATTTTATTCTTGGTTAGAGCAAAGAATGAAGCAAAGAACTGCCAAGCTCTGCTAGTGGGTAGGCCCTTGGAGAGGTCCCTCCCGCTACTTCCCACCAAAAACTGCAATATTGAGAGGAGCGGTGTCCATCGCAACCTCCCACCCTGTTTCCCGCTTCCTCTTGGGGTTTTTACTGGGCTCCCAACCTTACTCCATTTCCATCCCTGTTTCTTTAACAGGAAAAGCCTTAACCTCACTGAACGTGGAAAAAAAAGGGGGAAACTTACCTGTTTCCCCCCCCTCCCCCAGTTCCTTCTTCACAGCCACAGCAAGGGGGGGGGGTCACCCATCCGGCGGAGGCTCTAGGCTGGAAATCCCGGGAGCGTGACCTCCTTTCTCCACTGCCTCTTCCAAAAAGGCTGAAGCTTTCAGCCGGCAGGCGTCCCCACCCTTCCTCCTGGCCGCTACATCAGTCGATGCAGCTGTGACTGGGGGAAGTTAGCAAAATTGCAAGCCGGACTCTGCAAAGACCCTGGTCTCCTGCTGCCCCCAGAGAGACCTGCTTTTCCTTTCTCTTACCTCTGGGCGGTGGGTGGGCTGTTTACGGCAACCTGGGGAGGAAAGGAAGGAATCTCCTACCCTTCCTAACCCTGACTTGTTTTGGACGAAGGTCTACAAAGTTAGATGGACGGCGAACAAAATAATAAAAGCCATTAGGTGCAGCTTCTCACGTCTCATCCCTTTTATCCATCCTTTAAAAGATAAACCTAGAAGGGAACGATAGGTTATACACATTTTCAAAATAAACTGCATTTATTTTTATATTGATCGTTTCTTAATAAAAATGCACACAATTTCAAATAAGAGATTTGATATTGCACCTATATTAATACATATGGATCTCTAAGAAAGATAGTTGAGAAACATCAAACCTAAATACAAACCTACATACGTACGATCTCCTTAAAGAAATAGCAGGGCAGGACAAACAAAACTATTCTTGAATAAAAACACCTGGAGTTGCTTGAAGGGGGCGAGCGGGGTGCACTTTTAGGAGCAACCTCTTAAGGTGTAACACAGGGAAGCGCGGATACGACTGGTTCTTCTACACCCGGGACTCGGGCGCTGGGAAAACACAGAGAAAGCCGGTATCTTTCTGGAATCAGGAAATGCGGGGATGGCTCGGCTCACCTGAGGCAGTAGCAGGCTTCCTTTTTTTCCTTCCCGAGGCCTCGCCGGGAGACGTGCGCTCCGTCCACGTAGTGCAGAAAAGAGCACGGGAAAAAGCAGGGAACCGTGCTGCGAACGGACAGGAAGTCGGGGACGAATTCGGCGGATGGACAGGAACTCGGCCGTGCTGGGACCGTCGTCGTCGGTGGTCATGCTACGGGACGGAAAACTGTGCCCCCCGTGGTCAAAAACGGGTACTGCGGTCGCCGAAAAAAATAAAGCTTTTAAATGGGATTTTAAGGCTATTTATTTCCCCCCCGTCTTTATTAGTAACCTCTTCTTAATATTAATATGGCGACGGGAGGCCCTTTTGCCATTTTCAAAGGTTTATTTCTTTCGGTGGCTGCTATACCCGGCTTGGCCACGGGAGGGCACTGTTTTCCCTCCCTTAGCGATAGCGGCATTGAGGCCGTGGAAAAGGCCTACGGTGGCCTCGATGGTAAATGCTATGGGACGGGTATTGCGGCCGCCAAGGGAAATAAGCCTTTTGAATGGGGTTTTCGAGGCTTACCTCGTTGGTCGGACGTCGAGTCCGCCCTGCCCAGAAGGTCCCCGGAAAAAAAGGAAGTGGGAGGATGATTAAGAAGGACGGACCGGAAGTCCGCCATATTGGGAAGGTCGCATTTCAAAGACCCTGGAGGACGGCGAATTTGAGCGGACGGGAAGTCGGCCATAGTGAGGAGGTCTACCCGACAGGAAGTAGGGGGGAAGATTAAGAACGAAGGGACGGAAGTCGTTTGCCGCAGCACCTGGGGGACCGCCGATACCGACGGACAGGAAGTCCGCCGTCCAGAGAGGCCCTCTCGCAGATTACGCGTCAAGAGCCAGCCGGCCGACCTGCGCAGAAGGCCGAGGGAAGCGGCCCGTCCCTTTCGGAGGAGCATAGAGTGGCGACCCTTTGGCTGACGCTCTGCGCTTTGCGGCTTAGCTTCTCCGTGTCCCGATCCTGGGCAAAAGGCCTACGACGGCCTCCCTGTTAAGGCTATGGGACGGTAAACACTGCCCTCCTGTGGTCAAAAACGGGTACTGCTGCCGCCCAAAGAAATAAATACTTTTTAACACCATTTGAAGCTTATTCTTCTCTATTTTTATTCTTAACGCCTTATTATTAATATTTACGTGGCGACGGGGGGCCCGGCCGGTGCGACACGGGCGCAGAAGAAATCCTGGTTCCACTCTTAAACCGAGTTAAGGCCTATCGTGGCTTATTCATATTAATAAGGTTTTAATAATCAAGAATAATCATCTTAAAGAGGTTTATTTATTTTTCTGGCCGCAGTATCTGATTTGACCAGTTTTCCGTCCCTTAGCAGGGCTGGCTCAGGAATTCTGGGAGTTGAAGTCCACCAGACATCAAAGAGCCAAGGTTGCCTACCCCTGCCTTAGCTATAGGATGGAGGCCATTAAAAAGGCCTAGGATGGACTCCAAGCCAAAGCTATGGGACAGAAAACTGTGCCCTCCCGGCGTCAAAAATGGGTATTGCGGCAACCCAAAGAAATAAACCCTTTTTAATGGCATTTTAAAATGACCGCATTCTCTATCTTTATTAACGCTATTAACACCTTATTAATAGACGAAGGTCTACAAAGTTAGATGGACGGCGAACAAATTGATAAATGCCATTAGGTGCAACGTCTCACGTCTCATCCCTTTTACCCCTCCTTTAAATGATAAACCTATAAGGGAACGATAGGTTATATACTTTTTCAAAATAAACTTCATTTATTTTTATATTGATCTTTCCTAATGAAAATACACAATATTTCAAATAGATATTTGATATTGCGCTTATATTAACACATAGGTATCTCTAAGAACTATAGTTTAGAAACACCAAACCTAAATACAAACCTACATACGTACGATCTCCTTAAAGAAAAGGAAGGGCAGGACAAACTAAACCATTCTTGAATAAAAACATCGGGGGTTGCTTGAAGGGGGCGAGCGGGGTGCACTTTTAGGAGCAACCTCTTAAGGTGTAACACAGGGAAGTGCGACACCACTGGATCATGGAGAAAGCTAGGGAGTTCCAGAAAAACATCTACTTCTGCTTCATTGACTATGCTAAAGCCTTTCATTGTGTGGCTCACAACAAATTGTGGCAAGTTCTTAAAGAGATGGGAATGCCAGACCATCTTATTTGTCTCTTGAGAAACCTATATGCGGCTCAAGAAGCAACAGTGAGAACTGGACACGGAACCACGGATGGGTTCAAAATTGGAAAAGGAGTCCGGCAAGGCTGTATACTGTCGCCCTGCCTATTTAACTTATATGCAGAGCACATCATGAGACAGGCAGGGCTAGATGAAACAAAAGTTGGAATTCAGATTGCCGGGAGAAATATCAACAACCTAAGATAGGCAGATGATACCACTCTAAGGGCACACAGCGAGGAGGAACTAAGGAGCCTCTTGATGCGGGTGAAGAAAGAGAGTGCAAAAGTTGGCTTGAAAATCAACATTAAGAAAACCAAAATCATGGCATCCGGCCCACTCAATTCCTGGCAAAGAGATGGGGAAGAAATGGAGGTAGTGACAGATTTTATTTTTCTGGGCTCCAAGATCACCTCAGATGTGGACTGCAGCCAAGAAATTAAAAGACGCTTGCTCCTGGGAAGGAAAGCTATGGCAAATCTAGAAAGCGTACTAAAAAGCAGAGACATCACCCTGCCAACAAAAGTGCGTATAGTCCAGGCCATTGTTTGCCCAGTTGCAATGTATGGCTGTGAAAGTTGGACCATAAGAAAGGCTGAGCGCCAAAGAATGGAGGCCTTTGGACTATGGTGCTGGAGAAGACTCCTGCGAGTCCCTTGGACTGCAAGGCGTTCAAACCGGTCAGTCCTAGAAGAGATCAACCCCGAATGCTCTTTAGAAGGCCAGATCCTGAAGTTGAAACTCAAATACTTTGGCCACCTAATGAGAAGGAAGGACTCACTGGAGAAGCGCCTAATGCTGGGAAAGATTGAGGGCAATAGAAGAAGGGGACGACAGAGAACGAGGTGGTTGGATGGAATCAATCAAGCAGTAGGTGTGAACTTAAATGGACTCCAGAAGATGGTAGAGGACAGGAAGACCTGGAGGAACATTGTCCATGGGGTCGGGATGGGTCGGACACGACTTCGCAATTAACAACAACAACAAAAGAAATAAACCTTTTTAATGGCATTTTAAAATGACGGTATTCTCTATCTTTATTAACGGTATTAACACCTTATTAATAGGGCCAGGGGAGGCCCGTTTGCTGCAACGCAGGCACGGAAGAAGAAATCTGCTTCAAAAGTTTGCTAAGCTCATAGATGTTCAATTCCTAACCCTTCATTCTTTGCTCTAACCAAGAATAAAATAAATTCTTAAACCTAGTTAAGAAAGCCTAGGATGGCCTAATATTAATATTGTACGAGTCGTACAAAGAACATACGGACTGCTATCCAATTTGGAGTTTATTTTATTCTTGGTTAGAGCAAAGAATGAAGCAAAGACCTGACAAGCTCTGCTAGTGGGAAGGCTGTCCCTCGCGCTATTTCCCACCAAAACTGCAATATTGAGAGGAGCGGTGGCCATCGCAACCTCCCACCCTGTTTCCCGCTTCCTCTTGTGGTTTTTACTGGGCTCCCAACCTTACTCCATTTCCATCCCTGTCTCTTTAAAAGGAAAAGCCTTAACCTCACTGAAAGTGGCAAAAAAAGGGGAAACTTACCTGTTTCCCCCCCCCCAGTTCCTTCTTAACAGCCACAGCAAGGGGGGGGGGGTCACCCATCCGGCGGAGGCTCTAGGCTGGAAATCCAGGGAGCGTGACCTCCTTTCTCCACTGCCTCTTCCAAAAAGGCTGAAGCTTTCAGCCGGCAGGCGTCCCCACCCTTCCTCCTGGCCGCTACATCAGTCGATGCAGCTGTGACTGGGGGAAGTTAGCAAAATTGCAAGCCGGACTCTGCAAAGACCCGGGTCTCCTGCTGCCCCCAGAGAGACCTGCTTTTCCTTTCTCTTATCTCTGGGCGGTGGGTGGGCTGTTTACGGCAACCTGGAGAGGAAAGGAAGGAATCTCCTATCCGTCCTAACGCTGACTTGTTTTGGACGAAGGTCTACAAAGTTAGATGGACGGCGAACAAAATAATAAAAGCCATTAGTTGCAACTTCTCAGTCTCATCCCTTTTATCCATCCTTTAAATGATAAACCTATAAGGGAACGATAGGTTATACACATTTTCAAAATAAACTGCATTTATTTTTATATTGGTCGTTTCTTAATAAAAATGCACACAATTTCAAATAGAGATTTGATATTGCGCCTAGATTAATACATAGGGATCTCTAAGAAATATAGTTTAGAAACATCAAACCTAAATACAAACCTACATACGTACGATCTCCTTAAAGAAATAGCAGGGCAGGACAAACAAAACTATTCTTGAATAAAAACACCTGGATTTGCTTGAAGGGGGCGAGCGGGGTGCACTTTCAGGAGCAACCTCTTAAGGTGTAACACAGGGAAGCGCAATACGACTGGTTCTTCTACACCCGGGACTCGGGCGCTTGGAAAACCCCATTCAACGGCTGCCTTGCTTGGCAGCCTTCGAGGAGACCCCCGAGACGGGTCGGAACCCCCTTCCCGACCCGGACGCCAAAAGCCTGGAGCGTGTCCCGCCGGCCCCGCCTCTAAAAAGGAGCTTAAAAAGCAGGGGACCGTGCTGCGAACGGACAGGAAGTTGGGGACGAATTCGCCGGATGGACAGGAACTCGGCCGGACTGGGAACGTCGTCGTCGGTGGTCACGCTACGGGACGGAAAACTGTGCCCTCCTGTGGTCAAAAACGGGTACTGCGGTCGCCGAAAAAAATAAAGCTTTTAAATGGGATTTTAAGGATATTTATTTCCCCCCCGTCTTTATTAGTAACCTCTTCTTAATATTAATAGGGCGACGGGAGGCCCTTTTGCCATTTTCAAAGGTTTATTTCTTTCGGTGGCTGCTCTACCCGGCTTGGCCACGGGAGGGCACTGTTTTCCCCTCCCTTAGCGATAGCGGCATTGAGGCCGTGGAAAAGGCCTACGGTGGCCTCGATGGTAAATGCTATGGGACCGGGTATTGCGGCCGCCGAGGGAAATAAGCCTATTGAATGGGGTTTTCAAGGCTTACCTCGTTGATCGGACGTGGAGTCCGCCCTGCCCAGAAGGTCCCCGGAAAAAAAGGAAGTGGAAGGACGATCAAGAAGGACGGACCGGAAAACGGCCATATTGGGAAGGTCGCATGTCAAAGACCCCGGGGGACGGCGAATTTGAGCGGACAGGAAGACGGCCATATTGAGGAGGTCTACCCGAAAGGAAGTAGGGGGGGAAAGATTAACAACGAAAGGGACGGAAGTCGTTTACCGCAGCACCTGGGGGACGGCCGACACCGACGGACAGGAAGCCCGCCGTCCAGAGAGGGCATCTCGCAGATTACTCGTCAAGAAACAGCGGCCGACAGCGCAGAAGGCGAGGGAAGCGGGCCCGTCACTTCGGAGGAGGCATTAGAGTGGCGACCCTTATGGCTGACGCTCCTGCGCTTTGGGGCTTAGCTCTCGGTGTCCCGATCTGGGCAAGTGGCTACGACGGCTCGTTAACTCTATGGGGACGGGGAAACACTGCCCTCCTGTGGTCAAAAACGGTACTGCCGCCGCCCAAAAGAAATAAACGCCTTTTGATAGCATTTGAAGCTTATTCTTCTCTATTTTTATTTAACGCCTTATTATTAATTTAGTGGCCGACGGGGGGGCCGGTTCGGTGCGACCGTCGCAGAAGAAATCCTGGTTCCCAATCTTAAACGAGTAAGGACCTATCGTGGCTTATTCATATTAATAAGTGTTAATAATCAAGAATAATCATCTTAAAGAGGTTTATTTATTTTTCTGGCCGCAGTATCTGATTTGACCAGTTTTCCGTGCCTTAGCAGGGCTGGCTCAGGAAGTCTGGGAGTTGAAGTCCACCAGTCATCAAAGAGCCAAGGTTGCCCCCTCCAAGTCAGGCATTTTTGTCTGAACATTTAACTGAAATTTAAGTGGCCCAGACTCACCCAGCCGGCTTTCATGCCTAAGGCAGGACGAGAATTCAGAGTCTCCTAGTCTCCAGATTGGAGTGCTTTTATTTTTTTTAATTTTAAATTTGCTTCCCCACCACGTTCTGGAAGTTGAAGTCCACAGGGTAGTTGCCCAGGCTGACAAACATGCTCTACCTCATCTCCAAGTCAGCACAGGTCCGTCCCAGGCTGGTGACTTGGACAACTTCAGTTTGCCTTTTCCAGGGTTGGATTCAGTTTCAAGGTTTTATAGTCACCATGATAATCATGGGCTTCTCACAGGCCCCCAACTTATATGCATAGCACATCATGAGAAAGACAGGGCTAGATGAAACAACAGTTGGAATTAAGATTGCCGGGAGAAATATCAACAACCTAAGATATGCAGATGATACCACGCTAATGGCAGAAAGTGAAGAGGAACTAAAGAGCCTCTTGATGCGGGTGAAGAAGGAGAGTGCAAAAGTAGGCTTGAAACGCAACATTAAGAAAACCAAAATCATGGCATCCGGCCCTCTCAATTCCTGGCAAATAGATGGGGAAGAAAATTGGAGGTGGTGACAGAATTTATTTTTCTGGGCTCCAAGATCACTCTTCAGTGGGGACTGAGCAAGAAATAACGCCGCGGCTCCTGGGAAGCAGGAAAGCTATGGCAAATCTAGAAAGCGTATAAAAGCAGAGACATTCACCCTGCCAACAAACGTGTTACAGTCCAGGCCATGGTTTGCCGTTGCAAGTAAGAGGCGAAGATCTCGCAGTCCTGACGCATGACAGAGGAGGGAGCGCCAGAGAACACAGAGGATTGACGCGACCCTCTAGGGGGGGGGGCCTGTGAAAGTTGGACATAAGAAAGGCTGAGCGCCAAAGAATTGAGGCCTTTGAACTATGGTGCTGGAGAAGACTCCTGCGAGTCCCTTGGACTGCAAGGCGTTCAAACCGGTCAGTCCTAGAAGAGATCAACCCCAACTGCTCTTTAGAAAGCCAGATCTTGAAGTTGAAACTCAAATACTTGGCCACCTAATGAAAAGGAAGGACTCACTGGAGAAGGGCCTAATGCTGGGAAAAGATTGAGGGCAATAGAAGAAGGGAGACATAGAACGAGGTGGTCTGGAATGGAATCACTCAAGCAGTAGAGGTGAACTTAAATGGAAAATCAGTAAGGGTAGAGGAAAGGAAGACCATGGCAGGAACATTGTCCATAGGGACGCCCGCGATGGGTCGGACAAGACTTTGCAAGAACAACAACAAAAAGAAATAACTTTTTATGGCCTTTTAAAATGACGGTATTCTCTATCTTTATTAACTGTATTAACACCTTATTAATAGGGCCAGGGGAGGCCCGTTTGCTGCAACGCAGGCGCGGAAGAAGAAATCTGCTTCAAAAGTTTGCTAAGCTCACAGATGTTCAATTCCTAATCCTTCATTCTTTGCTCTAACCGAGAATAAAATAAATTCTTAAACCTAGTTAAGAAAGCCTAGGATGGCCTAATATTAATATTGTAAGAGTCGTACAAAGAACATACGGACTGCTATCCAATTTGGAGTTATTTATTCTTGGTTAGAATAGCAAAAGAATGACGCAAAGAATTGACAAGATCTGCTAGTGGGCAGGCTTGTCCCTCCCGCTACTTCCCACCAAAAACTGCAATATTGAGAGGAGCGGTGGCCATCGCAACCTCCCACCCTGTGTCCCGCTTCCTCTTGGGGTTTTTACTGGGCTCCCAACCTTACTCCATTTCCATCCCTGTCTCTTTAAAAGGAATAGCCTTAACCTCACTGAAAGTGGCAAAAAAAAGGGGAAACTTACCTGTTTCCCCCCCAGTTCCTTCTTAACAGCCACAGCAAGGGGGGGGGGTGTCACCCATCCGGCAGAGGCTCTAGGCTGGAAATCCAGGGAGCGTGACCTCCTTCCTCCACTGCCTCTTCCCAAAAGGCCCGAAGCTTTCAGCCGGCAGGCGTCCCCACCCTTCCTCCTGGCCGCTACATCAGTCGATGCAGCTGTGACTGGGGGAAGTTAGCAAAATTGCAAGCCGGACTCTGCAAAGACCCGGGTCTCCTGCTGCCCCCAGAGAGACCTGCTTTTCCGTTCTCTTACCTGGAGAGGAAAGGAAGGAATCTCCTACCCTTCCTAACCATGACTTGTTTTGGACGAAGGTCTACAAAGTTAGATGGACGGCGAACAAAATAGTAAAAGCCATTAGTTGCAGCTTCTCACGTCTCATCCCTTTTATCCATCCTTTAAATGATAAACCTAGAAGGGAACGATAGGTTATACACATTTTCAAAATAAACTGAATTTATTTTTATATTGATCGTTTTTAATAAAAATGCACACAATTTCAAATAAAGATTTGATGTTGCACCTATATTAATACATAGGGATCTCTAAGAAATATAGTTTAGAAACATCAAACCTAACTACAAACCTACATACGTACGATCTCCTTAAAGAAATAGCAGGGCAGGACAAACAAAACTATTCTTGAATAAAAACACCTGGATTTGCTTGAAGGGGGCGAGCGGGGTGCACTTTTAGGAGCAACCTCTTAAGGTGTAACACAGGGAAGCGCGATACGACTGGTTCTTCTACAGCCGGGACTCGGGCGCTGGGAAAACACCATTCAACGGCTGCCTTGCTTGGCAGCCTTCGAGGAGACCCCCGAGACGGGTCGGAACCCCCTTCCCGACCCGGACGACAAAAAGCCTGGAGCGTGTCCCGCCGGCCCCGCCTCTAAAAAGGAGCTTAAAAAGCAGGGGACCGTGCTGCGAACGGACAGGAAGTTGGGGACGAATTCGCCGGAGGGACAGGAACTCGGCCGTACTGGGAACGTCGTCGTCGGTGGTCACGCTACGGGACGGAAAACTGTGCCCTCCTGTGGTCAAAAACGGGTACTGCGGTCGCCGAAAAAAATAAAGCTTTTAAATGGGATGTTAAGGCTATTTATTTCCCCCCCGTCTTTATTAGTAACCTCTTCTTAATATTAATAGGGCGACGGGAGGCCCTTTTGCCATTTTCAAAGGTTTATTTCTTTTGGTGGCTGCTATACCCGGCATGGCCACGGGAGGGCACTGTTTTCCCTCCCTTAGCGATAGCGGCATTGAGGCCGTGGAAAAGGCCTACGCTGGTAAATGCTATGGGACGGGTATTTCGGCAGCCAAGGGAAATAAGCCTTTTGAATGGGGTTTTCAAGGCTTACCTCGTTGATCGGACGTGGAGTCCGCCCTGCCCAGAAGGTCCCCGAAAAAAAGGAAGTGGAAGGACGATTAAGAAGCACGGACCGTAAGCCGGCCATATTGGGAAGGTCGCAATTCAAAGACCCTGGAGGACGGCGAATTTGAACGGACAGGAAGTCGGACATGCTGAGGAGGTCTACCCGAAAGGAAGTAGGGGGAAAGACTAAGAACGAAGGAACGGAAGTCGGACATGATGGAAAGGTTCTTTTACCGCAGCACCTGGGGGACGGCCGATACCGCCGTCCAGAGAGCGCCTCTCGCAGATTACTCGTCAAGAACCAGCCGGCGGACACGCGCAGAAGGCCGAGGGAAGCGGCCCGTCCCTTTCGGAGGAGCATAGAGTGGCGACCCTTTGGCTGACGCTCTGCGCTTTGGGGCTTAGCTTCTCGGTGTCCCGATCCTGGGCAAGTGGCCTACGACGGCCTCCCCGTTAACGCTATGGGACGGGAAACACTGCCCTCCGGTGGTCAAAAACGGGTACTGCCGCCGCCCAAAGAAATAAACGCTTTTGAATAGCGTTTGAAGCTTATTCTTCTCTATTTTTATTCTTAACGCCTTATTATTAATATTAACGTGGCGACGGGGGGGCCCGGTCGGTGCGACACGGGCGCAGAAGAAATCCTGGTTCCAATCTTAAACCGAGTTAAGGCCTATCGTGGCTTATTCGTATTAATAAGGTTTTAATCATCAAGAATAATCATCTTAAAGAGGTTTATTTATTTTTCTGGCCGCAGTATCTGATTTGACCAGTTTTCCGTGCCTTAGCAGGGCTGGCTCAGGAAGTCTGGGAGTTGAAGTCCACCAGTCATCAAAGAGCCAAGGTTGCCCCCTCACAGTCAGGCATTTTTGTCTGAACATTTAACTGAAATTTAAGTGGCCCAGACTCACCCAGCCGGCTTTCATGCCTAAGGCAGGACGAGAATTCAGAGTCTCCTAGTCTCCAGCTTGGAGTGCTTTTATTTTTTTTAATTTTAAATTTGCTTCCCCACCACGTTCTGGAAGTTGAAGTCCACAGGGTAGTTGCCCAGGCTGACAAACATGCTCTACCTCATCTCCAAGTCAGCACAGGTCCTTCCCAGGCTGGTGACTTGGACAACTTCAGTTTGCCTTTTCCAGGGTTGGATTCAGTTTCAAGGTTTTATAGTCACCATGATAATCATGGGCTTCTCACAGGCCCCCAACTTATATGCAGAGCACATCATGAGAAAGACAGGGCTAGATGAACCAACAGTTGGAATTAAGATTGCCGGGAGAAATATCAACAACCTAAGATATGCAGATGATGCCACTCTAAGGGCAGAAAGTGAAGAGGAACTAAGGAGCCTCTTGATGCGGGTGAAGAAAGAGAGTGCAAAAGTTGGCTTGAAACTCAACATTAAGAAAACCAAAATCATGGCATCCGGCCCACTCCATTCCTGGCAAAGAGATGGGGAAGAAATGGAGGTAGTGACAGATTTTATTTTTCTGGGCTCCAAGATCACCTCAGATGGGGACTGCAGCCAAGAAATTAAAAGACGCTTGCTCCTGGGAAGGAAAGCTATGGCAACTCTAGAAAGCGTACTAAAAAGCAGAGACATCACCCTGCCAACAAAAGTGCGTACAGTCCAGGCCATGGTTTGCCCAGTTGCAATGTATGGCTGTGAAAGTTGGACCATAAGAAAGGCTGAGCGCCAAAGAATGGAGGCCTTTGGACTATGGTGCTTGAGAAGACTCCTGCGAGTCCCTTGGACTGCAAGGCGTTCAAACCGGTCAGTCCTAGAAGAGGTCAACCCCGGCTGCTCTTTAGAAGGCCAGATCCTGAAGTTGAAACTCAAAATACGTTGGCCACCTAATGAGAAGGAAGGACTCACTGGAGAAGCGCCTAATGCTGGGAAAGATTGAGGGCAATAGAAGAAGGGGACGACAGAGAACGCGGTGGTTGGATGGAATCACTCAAGCAGTAGGTGTGAACTTAAATGGACTCCAGAAGATGGTAGAGGACAGGAAGACCTGGAGGAACATTGTCCATGGGGCCGCGATGGGTCGGACACGACTTCGCAATGAACAACAACAACAACAAAAGAAATAAACCTTTTTAATGGCCTTTTAAAATGACGGTATTCTCTATCTTTATTAACGGTATTAACACCTTATTAATAGGGCCAGGGAAGGCCCGTTTGCTGCAACGCAGGCGCGGACGAAGAAATCTGCTTCAAAAGTTTGCTAAGCTCACAGATGTTCAATTCCTAATCCTTCATTCTTTGCTCTAACCGAGAATAAAATAAATTCTTAAACCTAGTTAAGAAAGCCTAGGATGGCCTACTATTAATATTGTACGAGTCGTACAAAGAACATACGGACTGCTATCCAATTTGGAGTTTATTTTATTCTTGGTTAGAGCAAAGAATGAAGCAAAGAACTGACAAGCTCTGATAGTGGGAAGGCTGTCCCTCGCGCTATTTCCCACCAAAACTGCAATATTGAGAGGAGCGGTGGCCATCGCAACCTCCCACCCTGTTTCCCGCTTCCTCTTGGGGTTTTTACTGGGCTCCCAACCTTACTCCATTTTCATCCCTGTCTCTTTAAAAGGAAAAGCCTTAACCTCACTGAAAGTGGCAAAAAAAGGGGGAAACTTACCTGTTTCCCCCCCCCAGTTCCTTCTTAACAGCCACAGGAAGGGGGGGGTCACCCATCCGGCGGAGGCTCTAGGCTGGAAATCCAGGGAGCGTGACCTCCTTTCTCCACTGCCTCTTCCCAAAAGGCTGAAGCTTTCAGCCGGCAGGCGTCCCCACCCTTCCTCCTGGCCGCTACATCAGTCCATGCAGCTGTGACTGGGGGAAGTTAGCAAAATTGCAAGCCGGACTCTGCAAAGACCCGGGTCTCCTGCTGCCCCCAGAGAGACCTGCTTTTCCTTTCTCTTACCTCTGGGCGGTGGGTGGGCTGTTTACGGCAACCTGGAGAGGAAAGGAAGGAATCTCCTATCCGTCCTAACCCTGACTTGTTTTGGACGAAGGTCTACAAAGTTAGATGGACGGCGAACAAAATAATAAAAGCCATTAGTTGCAACTTCTCACGTCTCATCCCTTTTATCCATACTTTAAATGATAAACCTAGAAGGGAACGATAGGTTATACACAGTTTCAAAATAAACTGCATTTATTTTTATATTGATCGTTTCTTAATAAAAATGCACACAATTTCAAATAAGAGATTTGATATTGCACATATATTAATACATAGGGGTCTCTAAGAAAGATAGTTGAGAAACATCAAACCTAAATACAAACCTACATACGTACGATCTCCTTAAAGAAATAGCAGGGCGGGACAAACAAAACTATTCTTGAATAAAAACACCTGGCTTTGCTTGA
>NW_024100097.1:0-6426 GCF_016545835.1 Crotalus tigris | reverse complement strand
TGGATCTCTTCGCTACTAGGGGAGGCTTTTATTTTGGATCTGGTGGTTTTTTCCAGGTAGGTGGTGGGATCTGTGTTTAGGGGTTGTATGTGGAGTCTTGGAGTAGGTTGGTTAATTTGGTTTGGTAGTCAGATGTGTTCATAACCACCGTGGCGTTGCCCTTGTCTGCTGGTAGGATTATTATGCTGGTGTCTTCTTTCAGGTTACGTAGTGCTGTCTGTTCCTATTTGGGTAAGTTGCTTTTGGGTGGCTTGCTGGTGCAGAGGATGTTGGTGATTTTGAGTCTGATTTTGTTAGCGTCATCGGGGTTGATTTTGGTCAGGCTGGTTTCAACTTCACATATAATGGTTTCATTGGGGATGTGTTTGGGAGCGACTGCAAAGTTGAATCCTTTGGAAAGGACATTGGTTTCGGCTTTGGTGAGGATCCTATCTGAGATGTTATGCATTGTTTGTTTCATGTGTGGCTGTGAGGGAGGAGGGGTTGGTTTCTGGCGTTCTTGTAGTCTTCGGAGTTTTATTGTGTGTGTATCTGTCTTGAGGTTGGGCTGTGTTTCGCTCTCCAGACGTCGACTGGTTCGGATTTGTCCCAAAGTGCGGGTGGATCTGTTGCTGAGTTTGAGGTGGAGTGTGAGGAGATCTTTGTTAATTCGGTCTAGGAGGAATCTTTTTGTGTGAAGTTCATTTCTGATTAGGGCCAATTCTGTTCTTTTCAGGATCCGTTTGGTGGCTGCAGAGTTGGAGTGGAATTTCAGTTGGAAAAATGTGGGGATTAGATTTTGATCTCGGCAGTTACGTAGGAATGCGAGGTCACATAAAATGGAAGCTCTTTGGACTTCAAGTTTTTCATAGGTCATGGTCAGATGGTGGATTTCCTCCCCGTAGAGGTTCGATATTTGTTTTCTGAGGTTTTCGCGGGTATTTGTATATAGGTCTTTGGTTGTTCGGGTTTTCTCCCGCGTGTACAATTGGAAGTGTCTTGGCAACGTTTCGACGAAGTCACATTCGTCATCTCAGGCTGGTGTTTTTAGCTTTTTGCTTGAGCAGCAATGTGTGGTTTTAAGCTGTTCTTCCTTTTAAACTGACAGTGAGGGTATGAACGATGGATGGGAGCTGGCTGTGTTTCTGATTGGGTGGAGGTGCTGTTTGAATGGTTAGGGCTGGCTGTGCTCTGATTGTCTGGGGGAGTGTTCGTTGGTTGTGCTCAGGTAGTCTGAGTTGCAGGAGGGTTTAAGATTTTGGGTTAGGAGGCGTTGTCAATAAGGCAGGTTTCAAATGGCTGGTAGGGGAGGTATCATCTCCGCTTGTTTGCTGGGTGCGGCGTTTTTCTATCTCGATGGCTTCTCTGATTATTCTGTTATTAAACTGTTCAGTTTTGGCGATAGTTCTGGTCTTTTTAAAGTCAATTTGATGTCCTGTGGCTGTAAGGTGTTGGACCAGGGAAGATGTTGGTTCCTCTTTTTTGACTGATTTCTTATGTTCTTCAATGCGTGCACTTATTCTTCTGTTGGTTTGTCCGATGTATGTGGTGGGACAAGTGGTGCATGGGATTTCGTATACTCCTTGATTTTCTAATTCAATTTTATCTTTGGGTTTCTAAGGATGGTGGATATTTTTCTGTTTGTGCAGAATGCTGTTTTGATGTTGTGTTTAGGAAGGATCTTACTGATTCTGTCTGTGGTGCCTTTTATGTATGGGAGGAGGGCTTTGCCGTTTTCTTGTTCTTTGTCTTGGATTTTGGTGGGGGTTTCTTTTTGGATTAGGTTTGTAATCTTATTTCTATGGAATCCATTGGATGTTAGTACATTGGTGAGAGTGTTTAGTTCGGGTTTTAGGTGTTGTTCGTCAGCTAAGCGTTTTGTTCTGGAGATGAGTGTCTTGGCTACAGAGTTGATCTGTGCTGGGTGGTGGGGTGAGAGAACGTGTAGATAGCGGTTTGTGTGTGTTTTCTTCTGGTAGATGGTGTGTCCTAGGGAGCCATTGGATTTCTTGTAGACTAAGACATCCAGGAAGGGAAGTTGGTTGTTAGCTTCTGTTTCCATGGTGAACTGTATTTTGGGGTGTAGGCTGTTGAGGTGTGTGAGGACGTTGTCCAGTTTTTCTTTCCCATGTGGCCCGATTATGAAGGTGTCGTCTACATATCTGAGCCAGAGTTTGGGGTTTGTGATCATTCCCCCAGCAATCAGAGCACAGCCAAGCCCCTAACCATCCAGAACACACCTCCACCCAATCAGAACACAGCCAAGCTCCCACCCAATCAGTTCATACCCCCACTGGCAGTTAAAAGGAAGAAACAGCTAAGACCACACATTGCTGCTCAAAGCACGAAGCTGAAAACACCAGGCTGAAGATGACGAATGGGACTTCGTCGAAACGTCGCCAAGACACTTCCAATTTTACGCGGGAGAAAACCGAACAACCAAAGACCTACATACAAATACCGCGGAAAACCTCAGAAAAACAAATATCGAACCTTACGGGCGGGCAATCCACCATCTGACCAGGACCTATGAAAAACTTGAAGTCCAAAGAGCTTCCATTTTATGTGACCTCGCATTCATACGTAACTGCCGAGATCAAAATCTAATCCCCACATGTTTCCAACTGAAATTCCACTCCAACTCTGCAGCCACCAAACGGATCCTGAAAAGAACAGAATTGGCCCTAATCAGAAATGAACTTCACACAAAAAGATTCCTCATAGACCGAATTAACAAAGATCTCCTCACACTCCACCTCAAACTCAGCAACAAGATCCACCCCGCACTTTGGGACAAATCCAAACAACTCGCCGTCTGGAGAGCCGAAACACAGACCACCCTCAAGACAGAGACACACACCAACAAACTCCGAAGACTACAAGAACGCCAGAAACAAACCCCTCCTCCCTCACAGCCACACATGAAACAAACAGTGCATAACATCTCAGATAGGATCCTCACCAAAGCCGAAACCAATGTCCTTTCCAAAGGATTCAACTTTGCAGTCGCTCCCAAACAAATCCCCACTGAAACCATTATATGTGAAGTTGAAACCAG
The DNA here is from genome assembly GCF_016545835.1 of Crotalus tigris. Lineage (NCBI taxonomy): Eukaryota > Metazoa > Chordata > Lepidosauria > Squamata > Viperidae > Crotalus > Crotalus tigris. The sequence continues at coordinate 3,389 of NW_024100097.1, read as the reverse complement.
CCTGACCAAAATCAACCCCGATGACGCTAACAAAATCAGACTCAAAATCACCAACATCCTCTGCACCAGCAAGCCACCCAAAAGCAACTTACCCAAAGAGGAACAGACAGCACTACGAAACCTGAAAGAAGACACCAGCATAATAATCCTACCAGCAGACAAGGGCAACGCCACGGTGGTTATGAACACATCTGACTACCAAACCAAATTAACCAACCTACTCCAAGACTCCACATACAAAACCCTAAATACAGATCCAACCACCTACCTGGAAAAAACCACCAGATCCAAAATAAAAGCCTCCCCCATTAGCGAAGAGATCCAGCAAAGAATCATTCCCAGAGAGAAATCATCCAGATGCCCCAAACTCTATGGTCTCCCAAGATACACAAAGAAGGAACCCCACTCAGACCCATAGTCAGCTCCATAGGCTCACCTCTACAAAACCTAGCCAAATTTCTCGCCAAACAACTACAGACCTATGCAGAATCCATCACCTCACACGTAAAAAACTCATTCCAGTTTATAGAGATCATAAAGAAACAAAACTTACAGCCCAGCGACCTACTAGTGAGGTTCGATGTCATATCCCTCTTCACCCAAGTGCCTATCAAAGAAGCCTTGACAGCTATTCAAAACAAATATAACCCCCCCCAAACACATCTTAGATCTGACCAACCACTGCCTATCCAACACATACTTCATCTATAATGGACAAAAATATAAACAAACAGAAGGAGCACCCATGGGATCACCCCTCTCACCAGTCATTGCAAACCTCTACATGGAACATTTTGAAACCCAAGCTTTAGAAAAATCGGATCACAAACCCAAACTCTGGCTCAGATACGTAGACGACACCTTCATAATCTGGCCACATGGGAAAGAACAACTGGACAACTTCCTCACACACCTCAACAGCCTACACCCCAAAATACAGTTCACCATGGAAACAGAAGCTAACAACCAACTTCCCTTCCTGGATGTCTTAGTCTACAAGAAATCCAATGGCTCCCTAGGACACACCATCTACCAGAAGAAAACACACACAAACCGCTATCTGCAAGCTCTCTCACACCACCACCCAGCACAGATCAACTCTGTAGCCAAGACACTCATCTCCAGAACAAAACGCTTAGCTGACGAACAACACCTAAAACCCGAACTACACACTCTCACCAATGTACTAACATCCAACGGATTCCATAGAAATAAGATTACAACCTAATCCAAAAAGAAACCCCCACTAAAATCCAAGACAAAGAACAAGAAAACGGCAAAGCCATCCTCCCATACATAAAAGGCATCACAGACAGAATCAGTAAGATCCTCCATAAACCCAACATCAAAACAGCATTCTGCACAAACAGAAAAATATCCACCATCCTTAGAAACCCCAAAGATAAAATTGAATTAGAAAATCAAGGAGTATACGAAATTCCATGCACCACTTGTCCCACCACATACATCGGACAAACCAACAGAAGAATAAGTGCACACATTGAAGAACATAAGAACTCAGTCAAAAAAGAGGAACCAACATCTTCCCTGGTCCAACACCTTAAAGCCACAGGACATGAAATTGACTTTAAAAATACCAGAACCATTGCCAAAATTGAACATTTTAATAACAGAATAATCAGAGAAGCCATCGAGATAGAAAAACGCCCACACAGCATGAACAAGCGAGATGATAACTCCCGCCTACCAGCCATTTGGAAACCTGCCCTTATTGACAAACGACTCCCTAACCCCAAAATCTTAAACCCCTCTGCAACTCAGACTAACCTGAGCACAACCAAACAGAACACTCCCCCAGCCAATCAGAGCCCAGCCAAGCCCCTAACCATTCAGAACACACCTCCACCCAATCAGAACACAGCCAAGCTCCCACCCAATCAGTTCATACCCTCACTGGCAGTTAAACGGAAGAAACAGCTAAAACCACACATTGCTGCTCAAAGCAAGAAGCTAAAAACACCAGCCTGAAGATGACGAATGTGACTTCGTCGAAACGTTGCCAAGACACTTCCAATTTTACGCGGGAGAAAACCCGAACAACCAAAGACCTATATATCTACTACCCGCGAAAACCTCAGAAAAACATATATATATATATCTCTATATAACTATATATATATATAAATATATCTAATATATATACATTGTTTACTAGTGTACACTGCTCTCGAGAGTGCTTTGCACTAAAGCGGTATACTAAGTCTCATAGAATAAATAAATAAATAAATAAATAAATAATAATATGGTTGGAAGGAACCTTGGACGCGTACACATCTAGTCAACCCCTGCTTCAGGACAGGAAAAATCCCTATACCAATTCAGACAACCACTGCGACTGAGATCCAGGTCTCTAGCCTCACACAAAATTCCAGTGTTGGAGCATTCACCACTTCTGGAGGAAGGTTGTTCCACTGGTTAATTGTTCTAACTGTCAGGAAGTTTCTCCTTAGTTCTAGGTTGCTTCTCTCTTTGGTTAGTTTCCATCCATTGCTTCTTATCCTTCCTTCAGGCGATATCCTTTAACATCTTGTTAAAGGATATACGCAATAGCAAGGACTCTGGCTATCCTCACACAAAAAGCTTTACCAAGTTAATAGGGGCATGGAGGAAGGTCAGAAACATAGAACATAGGATAATAGAGTTGGAGGGGACCTTGGGAGTCTTCTAATCCAACACCATGCCAAAGACTTGTGGACTTCAAATCCCAGAATTCCTGAGCCAGCATAGCTTTTGGGATAGCTAGACAGATAGTGTCAAGAATGAAACTTTGGCAGCATAGCTGGCTCAGGAATTCTGAGAGTTGAAGTCCACGAGTCATAAAAGAGCCAAGGTTGCCTACCCCTGTCCTATACCATTCCAGAAAAATGGCTATCTAATCTCCTCTTGACAACCTCCAGTGATGGAGTAACCTATCCTACAAATATATTCTCTCTTTCCACCCTACAACATAGAATATATAGTGCTGGAAGAGACATTGGAGATCTTATAGTCAACCCCCCTACTCAAGACAGGAGACTTACACTATCCTGGTGAAGGGAGTCATCACCCACCCACCCTCCTAGAGAATAAAATATTTTTGGTAATATTAAACAAGGCAGGATAGAATATTTCCTCTGAAGGAGAAATGGAGGAAAAAAAATCTTAGGCAGAAACCTGAGGAGGCCAGCTTTTAAAAATGCAGATTTGGTAATCCATTCAGGAAGACTGGGGCCATGAAGGCTGGAGCTGATGGGATAAGAAAAAAACAAAGACTCCTAGAATCTAAAGTCCCCCACCCAAATTCCAAGGACAAGACATGACCTTTAGGACATAATAGGATTAACCCAGTAGGATACCAAAAGGGCACACTCAAGCTCAGGTCAAAGTAC